>NW_026862035.1:0-6637 GCF_026571515.1 Ruditapes philippinarum | reverse complement strand
AAATTCATTTTCCTTATATGTGTATTTGCAAAAACTTAAACATTCTTTGAAAAAAACCCGAATAGCTAGAGTTTAGATATTAAGCACGAAACATTTTCTAGTAAGTGTCTACAAAGATTGTTCAAATAAAAGCCCTGGTGTCAAAATTGGCCCCGCCCCAGGTGTGTCACTGTTTTTAACTAAATGTGTAAAGAAATAACTTGACCAGCTAGACCTTAGATGTTTAGCATGAAACATCTTCTAATGGGTGTCTACCAAGTTTGTTCAAATAAAAGGGGCCTATATACAGGTGAGCCACTTCAGGGCCATCATTGCCCTCTTGTTTATTTTTTACCAAACTGATTGTAGGCTTTAGTCAAAGGCTTATGAACTCTATCATGTTTTTACCGAAGACTTAGAACTTTGCAGTAAATAATATTCCTTGTTTAAGTTTTGCATGCGGGAAATATATTTACAACTATTAAATGTATTCAGTTTAAGTGATATGATGCACACATAAATGCAACGGTTGAGTGTACAACCAACAGTCAGACACCTTTTTGACATAATTGTTTTTACTCTACTCCGCAAAATAACTTATTACATTGCGATTCATGAAAATGTCTAAATATCCTTCAGAATGTATCTGTAATGTTCACTGATAAAATCGTTAGTGGTCTGCTTTTATTTTTGTGCTGTTTTCATATTTTATAATTAAAGTTACAACTAATCAGATAATAAACTTTATGACTCCCATCGGCTTTTTAATGCTTCGATGATTGGAAACATGTTTCCTATTTAAGAACTCATGTTACGACATCATTCATAAAACATTAAATCTACTGTCTTCAATATATTTATATCTATGTACTTGAATACCAACCAACTACGGGGGTAAAAGCAGTACTTTCTAAATCATTAAATATTGACCACTGACACAGTGTTTTCCGAACTTTTACAGATTCACAGTATTGTTGATGTGTTACGTGAAATGATAACATGTTATTATCAGTTACGTCAAGAAAGGTTAGGTCCATACAAAACCTTTACTTAACAAATCATCTAAAATGATTGATAGAGTAAAATATCAAGATAAATACAAGGCCAATTTCACATATATTGATTACAATTATGTCTTTATTCTAACGCACACTTCCATGCAAACAAACAGACATGTACTCAATTTGTTTAAGGTTTTACATGCTGAAACATTGGCTCTGTTAAAAAAAATGTGTTTTAATATTTACATTTTGGATACTTTAAATTTGAATAAGGTATAAGATGATTTTTGCTACCGTTTAAAGTGACATTATGCCCATCCAGGGGTACATAGTGAGTGAACGGATGAAGATCAAAATATGTTTCCATTTTGCCATAATCCCTTTAAATTTAATAATTAAGTTCACATAAACAATAGATAACACACAAATCAAAATGAAATTTCTGTAAATATCCGTTATAATTTACGTATAACGCTTAGTTTATAAAAAAGAGTGGGGCTGTCTTTTTAAATTTTAAGCAGATTTATAATTTTATCCTAAACATTTTCCAATATCAACTGTTGGTCAAACACCATTTTGACAGTCAATCTTTGAAATATAAAGTCAATTCAGCTCAACTTGACTATGAAAATATGAGCATAATGCCATAATTTGAAGGGTAATTAATGGATTGTACATATTGCTGTTCCTTTGACATGTAAATAGACAAATTATAAAAAAAGCTTGAACGATCGATTTAATAGTTCTCAAGATTTTGTTCTTGTTGCTCCAAGAAATAAAGATTTGTAAAACATTTCTAATAATATATGATCATTGATCATTTTTGGAACATTTTATCGAAATAAGTGGTAAATGAAAATGTATCGCTGGTAATTCTATCCTTAATACTCTTTTATTCTTAGACTATTTAAAGATTTCTAAACCCTAATCGGATTCTAACGTTTGGCCGTTATCTATCGTAACATACTTGCCAAGGAATCGAGTCTCCATTTCTATTACCTCTTTCAAAATTGATCAGTTGTTATTGAAGTGAGCTTTGTCATATCAATCATTGAGTTTCCTTAAATAAATTATTATTTTTATATACCACATTTCTATAGCACTCTTTTCATAAATAATAAATGTTCAAGAGTGCTTTACATAAATCCGATAAAACATAATTATATATATATAAGACATAATGTACAACATTAATTAAGTAAACCTATTAAACAATAATGATAATCTTAAACCAGTAAAGGATGGTAAGAAATACAGACACATTTAGTTTAAAATCAAGGCACAATTAAAATTAACACTGATAATATAGCAAAAGTAGTACATGTATGATGATTTATGAACTAACGTCCATAGAACTTTATGAAATAATGTGTTTTGAGAGCTCTCTTAAAACATGGCAAGGTATTACAGTCTCTAACGTCAGGTGGTAACGCGTTCCATAATTTCGCTGCGGCTGTCTGGAAGCACCTGTCACCATATCGTACTGTCCGAGATTTAGGCACAACTAATGTCATTGAGTTATTCTGGGACCTCAGATTTCTGACTGGGATGTACACGTCTATCATGTCTTTTATATAGGCTGGTGATTGATCGATGAGGGATTTATATGTATAAGTCAAAATTTTATGTTCGACCCGATACTCTACCGGAAGCCAGTGAAGTTCACGTAAGATAGGTGTTATGTGGTCATATTTGAGTGTTTTTGGTCACAATTCTAGCTGCTGTATTTTGAACATGTTGTAACTTGGTCATTGACTGCTTAGAGACTCCATATAACAGTGCATTACAGTAGTCTAACCTAGAAGTAACAAGTGAATTTACTAGAGATTTGGTTGCTTTAACAGTAAGATAGGGTCTGATGTGACCGATTTGTCTTAATTGTGCATAACAGTTCCTACAGACATTATTTACATGTTGTTCCATCCTCATGTTCGAGTCAAGAAATGCACCAAGATTGCGCACACTAGATGATTGGCTAATTTTCGAACCGTCGACTGTTACTGTAACATCTGAAACAGGTTGTGCATTATGTTCAGATGAGAAGATGATCAACTCTGTTTTATCGCCGTTTAGCTTCAGCATGTTGGCATTCATCCAACTTACAATATCTTCAAGACATCTTTCAATACGGTTTATATTCTCTTGAATTGAAATATTAGTCACTGGTTTGAAGGATACATATAGTTGTGAGTCATCTGCGAAGAAATGGTTGTTTAGATCATGTTTACGGCAGATTTCTCCGACAGGTTTCGTAAACATCACATAGCTCTTGGGTCCCAGCACAGACCCTTGAGGTACACTGTACTCCATGTGGACTGGCTGTGATAGTTTGTTGTTTATGCATACAGTCTGGTATCGGTCGGTCAGGTATGACGTCATCCATGCGAGTGGCTTGCCTGTAATTCCAAAGTGTCGTTCAAGGCGGCGAAGGAGCGTTCCGTGATCAATTGTATCAAAAGCAGCAGACGAATCAAGCATCACGAGAATAGTCACATTGTTACTATCCAAAGACCGTAGAATGTCATTTTGAACTTTTAACAATGCAGTCTCGGGCGAATGGAACTTGCGATAAGCAGATTGGTTGACCTCGTGTAGATTATTTGTCTTCAGATGGCTCTCAAGTCGTACGTCAACGACCTTTTCCAAGATTTTAGACAGGAATGGCACGTTAGACACAGGCCTATAGTTTTTCAGTTCGTTAGGATCTAGATTTGGTTTCTTTAGAAGTGGTCTTATACGTGAGTGTTTGAACATTTTTGGTACATAAGCAGCATCCAAGGACACGTTTATAAAACTGGTTATCACTGGTGTTAGTTCATCTAGGCATTCTTTTAACAGCCATGTTGGAATGGGATCTAACTCACAGGATTTGGTGGCTGATTTTTTAATCAATGCTTTCACTTCTTGCTCTGTGGTTGGAGCAAACACAGTATATTTGACACCCGTATATTCAGATTCCATATCTACATTATCCGGTACCGATTGTGTTTGAGAACGTATGTTATTCCTTATTCTTTCAATCTTTCCGATAAAGAAGTCACTGAATTTCTGGACAAGGCGCTCTGAAGATGAATCAAATGGTAGAATCACTTCATTTGTATCTCCAAGTAGACCTTTGGTAATCTTAGATAGACTTTTATGATCATTGCCACAAGACTCTACTTTACTTGTATAGTATTCTACACGAGCTTGTTTTAACAGCTTGTTAACACTAGAACAGTGTGTTCTGTAGATCTGATGGTCTATTGTAAGTTTAGTTTCACGCCATTTCCGTTCTAGTTTACGTTTTTCATGTTTGGCTTCGTGGAGTTGCTCTGTATACCACGGACAAGCAGGTCTCAATGTAATAGTCTTGTTAATCATCGGAGCATGTTTATCCAAAATAGAGGTTAGACTGTCTGAATATTCCATCATAAAACCATCTATGTCAGAAGGGATACACTCTTTGTTGAAGAATTCCATTTTCCGTATGTCATCTCGAAAAGAATCAATGTCAATTGCGCGAAGTTTTCTGTAAGAAACCAATTTCCGTACCGGTGCAGGTTTTGAGGCTTTGACATCAAATGTAACAGCAAAATGGTCACATAAGATATTTCCACTAGAATCAGAGAGTCCAGGATCTACGACCTCTATGTTTGATACAATGTTGTCTGTTTCCCTTGATATCACTACGTCCAATGTATGACCTGCAACATGGGTTGGTTCTTGTACATGCTGATGCATACCACATGCATCAAGGTTACTTGTAAATTTTCTCGTATCATTGTTGTCTGGTTTATCTAGATGAAGGTTCAGATCGCCTACTATGATTGCAGAATTGTCAACTGTAGCGTACTTAGTTAAGAAAAGGGGCCACTCATGATCAAGGAAAGTGTTTGTATTCAAGCCGTTCTGTTTAGAAGGAGGTGGTCTGTATATTACCGCTAGCCTCATAGAGTACCGCCCAATTACTACATTACAGTCCATGAACTCAAATTGTGAGAATTCCTTGCTTTGACTTGACGACTCAGTGGTGACTTGTATAGAAGCTTTATGGATGATAGCTACACCACCACCTCGCCTACCAACACGCGGGACATGTTTTATTTTGTAGCCAGGAGGTACAAGTTCACTGATACACACCTTATCAACGGAACTACCTAGCCATGTTTCAGTTATGGCACATATATCAAACTCATTGGAGAGAATAAAGTCACATATGGATAGGGTTTTGTTTTTCACTGAGCGTGTGTTCATTAAACATATTTTTATGTTTGTTTGGCCTTTTACTGTTGTATTGTGTTCACGATTTACCCGGATTAAGTTTTTCACATTGCACATGCTGAGTGATTTTTCTATACGTCTTCTCTGATTAACTTTTGTTATTTCTTGGGGAAGTAACTGTAAATTGTCAACATTCACACCATTGTTAGTATCCCAGGCTCGTCTAATCCCATATTGCCCACCTCTGTTCCCTCTGTATTGCATTAACTTAAGTCCTTTCAAAGTGTTGATAATAATAGGATTAAGTCCTTTTTGCGAACTTGGTAATTGCCCGATATTATACAGGTCTGACCGTGTATATATAATCCTCGTCGAGTTTCGCTCACTAAAACACATTATTGTTGTATGCTTTAAAAATAAAATATTAAATGTATAGAATCATCAAAGTTTTAAATTTCAAATATCTTTAAAACCACAAGAGTAATTCACAAGCAATTTATATCACTGTGATTACAAAATAAAACTACGTAATATATCAAACTTTGAAAATTTTCAGTCAAGTATAACTTTCACAAAACAATCAAGTTTGCAGAGCAACAAAAATGCAGCCTACACCTGGCGCATACTATTACTTTTGACAAATAAATCCATATGCATGGATTGACACGCAAGTAAAATGCGATTTAAAGAGCATAGCTGTTCTCAGATCAAATAAAGTAAACATATTAAAGTATTTATAGGTACAATGACAATATTTTACTATCATGCAATAATTCAAAGTTAAATTGAAAATAAAAACAAATAATCAATTTCCATGAGAAAACAATAGCATCTATACCATCAAACAATCATAATCAATGTGTTAAAGTTTTCTATAAAGGATTGCTACAACTACTCGAAAACTTGCTTTTCTTTATCTTAGGCATATTTATTACAACAAACACCTTAAACTTCTTAATTTCACTTTAGAGAACTGTTGAAACAAACAATGAATTATATGAATCAATTTTGTTTGCTCTCTGTTGTATTTTATAATACTTATTTTACAGTGCAAAACTACCAAAATACTAAATACTGCAGATTTGACACAAATACAGTCTGTATCTAGTAGAGAAATTTTGTCAATGGCGAAAGTTAGAATTTATCCACAAAGTAGCACAGATTCTGTATCGATATCGATTTTGCCATTTAAAGACTTTCTTTAGGATTTCCTTTGTTTCTTTTCTTTTCTTTTTTTTTTTGTTGTTGTTGTTTTTCTTCTATTTGAACAATCAAAAGCGAAGAAATACAATTACTCAGTAAACCAAACTTGAAAACAATCTGATAAAACACTAATAAGTTTGATGCTTTTTTTTGTATATTGACATTAACGTTAATCAAGTGAATTCAATCGGGAATCAGGTCACTGACACTGGCAAATAGCATTGTTACAACAAATGTTAACAAATTTTTTT